>NW_018406904.1:592389-607568 GCF_002113885.1 Mizuhopecten yessoensis
ACTACTACTACTACTACTACTACTACCACTATAACTACTACTACTACTACTACTACTACTACTACTACTACTACTACTACTACTAATACTACTACTTTCACTACAACTACTACTACCACTATAACTACTACTACTACTACTACTACTACCACTATAACTACTACTACTACTACTACTACTACTACTACTACTACTACTACTACTACTACTACTACTACCAATATTACTACTACTACTACTACTACTACTACTATTACTACTACTACTACTACTATACAGATGAATGTGTTAAACAACCTTTGGTAGAAATTCATCTAAAACTCATTGAACGAGACTTCCTGTAGCACCAGTTTGAGAACGATTTCGAACAGAACCATTTGAGAAGAATTAAGGGACTCGTACGGACTCTTTGACAGAGTTTCCTCATTCAGCCAACTCTAAGATACATTACACAGAAAAACCATTGATGGAAGAATCTAAAAACACCAATTGAAAGAAACTTGACATCGAACCCATTGAACCGTTGCTTTAATTTTCACAGAACCATTAAAGAGGCTCTTCACAGAAAAATTGAGCGATACCCCAGAAATAACAACATTTTGAGTGTTGTTTTGTCTTGGTATGAGGTGCAGGTACCGTAGCTCATTCGATATGGATTGATTTGATTGGTTGATGATGTTACCTTTTAGCAATATCAGGTTAGTGAACTACGGTATCCTGTAACTGGTATCGATTCTATCATTTTTCTAGGCTGTATTGTGATACAATGGTTGTTAAATTTACATGGTAATAGTAACCCTACAGTTTGGGCATTGAGAAAAAAGTATACCTGCTTTTATCCACAACATGATTCGTAAGTGACCCCCAATTTGGGAATCCCTCTGCCGAATCGGAAATTATCATTTGACCCTTACTAAGCGGGGACAAGAAAAGCGATCAGAATATGTCTTTTTCATGCATTGCAACATTTGGTATCTTTATATATGCTCTTTGTTTCGTTTCCTGATGCCTTACTGGGAAATGTCTTCTGTTTGTCTTAGTGTCCAGTGTTCACACGAATGAGAAAATTTATGAGTTATGTTCCCTGACCGACATAAATTGAGGCCCACTACCTGCTATCTGCTTCACGTTCAGTGAATGTCAGCAAGGACTGTTTATCCCGTTGTCAATATATGTATAACGTGACCGGCTGGTGTGTCATGTTACAGTGTCAAGTCACTTCACCGGATGATGTGTCATACTACAGTGTCCAGTCACTTGACCGGCTGGTGTGTCATGCTACAGTGTCCAGTCACTTGCAAGTGGCCCTCAAGTGGTCCCATCATATATGAACAACGTTTTTATATCAGATTTTTATGTTGTGAGGAAATATAAACACCAAACAAACTTGTTTTAAAACTTTTGTGTCTTTTTTTTACTTTACAGATTGTCCGTAGAAATGAACGTATTAGGAGTGTACAGGGTTATACAACTTTTGAAGAAAATGAAACACCTTGAGGTAATATCCTGGAACAATAAACGATTGTTTAATTGAATATTGTGCTACAAAATATATTAATTATTCTGACATTTAAGAGTATATGGCTACTGACAACATGCCATTGGTTGAGAAGTTTAGTATTTTAAATGCGAAATTTACCAACTATGATTTCCAGACAATGACTTACTTTTGATGCAAAAGTTAAATTTGTCATCATTGACAATATCACGTTTTACTTTTTTCGGAACATTTACTTAATTTTTTTAACGTTAATGCAACTTTGTTGAGTGCTTTATTTCACATAATACAGGCATTTTCAAATTGAAGCTTCTCCTGAAAAAACAGTAGCAGACTTATTTTTTTCATGACACCCGTCTTAATATGACATATAATTCATAGCATATTTGCAAACTGATTTGACTTCAGGTGATTGTGACGTCAATGCATTACCGACCAGTATCGGCCATTTGCTGTGTTCTATTTATTACTTGTATGGTGATGTTATTTAAATAGTTATAAACCTATTGTTTGTGAATAACTACGGGTATTCCTAAAATCATAAATATAAGAAGGTACATATTTATTAGTTAATTTGCGATTTTCATGTCAATATAAAGTCTGTGACTTTACAAATATAAGATGAAGTGCAGGCTGGCTTCAAAGCCTATGTTTGATTGCCGCTTTACTTCATACGGGATAAAACATTGGACGTATTCTTCTTTTATCGTCTTTTCATCTGTCTTATTCTGTCACACAGGCCTTTCTGCACGTGTCCACGGCATATGCAAACTGTCACAAGCGCACTGTGGAGGAGCACATTTATGACCCGCCCATACACCCACACAAACTACTAGACGCTGTAGGGTAAGTATATTCTTCATTGATCCATCATAACAGTCAAGGTCAAAGTTCAAATGAGGGGCTTTGTGGTGTTGATTTTTTCCGAACGTATGACGTATGAGTGATTTTCCTATAAGGCCAAATCATATGTAAGTTGTGAATGCATTACTTACATACAACTGTAGAGATAGTGTTGAAATGATACGTGGCGTTCGGATTACCTTAGGTTTGGGGTTATGTGTTCGATTCTTTGCCCACACATAAAACAATAATAATCACGTGTTTGGATATTTATTGAAAAAGTTCTACTTCTCTTTGGTTTTGGTAATAGCATTGTAAACTGGTTTAAAACTTTACATAATAATGTTCATTCAGCTATAAATTAGGGGGGAAACATATCTTCATTCTTTGATACAGGAGGGGCTGTCGACAGGGGGATCCAATCGCACCGTATCTGTTTATTCTTTGTGCAGAGGTTTTGGCTACACAATTGAGAAATAATAGAAATGTAAAAGGTATAGATTGAAAATTGCCCTTTTTTATTATCACAATATGCCGATGACACTTCACTTATACTTGATGGCGCTGAGAAATCACTAAAGGAAGCAGTAAAAGAACTAAATGAATTTGCAAACAATTCTGGTTTAAAAATGAACATTGATAAAACTCAGGTGATATGGATTGGTAGCAACAAGTAAAGTGAAGATTGTTTTTTACCTGAACTTAATTTGCAGTGGGGAAAAGAAACATTTGTGTTGCTAGGAATTGAATTTAGTGTGAATCTTCATGAAATACCAAAACTTAACTTTGACAAAAAACTTATCAAACTAAAATCTCTAGTAAAAGTTAAAGGTCATTAAAACCTATTGGAAAAAATAACATTATCAAATCATTGCTCATCTCTCAATTTAATCACCTGTTTATATTATTACCTAATCCAGATGATAGATTTATTAACAAATATTATTTGATTATTTTTGGAGTGGAAAACCAGACAAAATTAAAAGAGAGATAATTATTCAAAATTATGCTGATGGTGATTTGAAGATGATCAATCTTGTTGCATTTATAAACTCTCTTAAACTTACTTGGATCAGAAGACTCTATCAGAGTACTGAGAAATGGCAGGCCATACTTAAAACTTATATTGACATAGATCTTCTTGCAAATTGTGGTTCTGAATATATTCAGATATGTGTAAATAAGTGTAAAAATAAATTCTGGAGTGATGTGCTCAAATCAAGGTACACACTAAATACAATATATTATGATAAAATTCTTCAGGAAAACATATTGAAAGTTCCCATTTGGTATAATAGTAAAATCAAGATAGGATGAAGGCAGGTCTTTTATAAAAATTATTATCAGAAAAACATTTTTATTATAAATGATATGATATAGGAGGTTAGCACAGGTTTGTTTTACACATTTGTAGAATTTATTCAAAAATACCAAGTAAACACATTTTTTTACAGTATCTGGGTCCTGTCTCTGCAGTTAAAGACTTTATTTAATCATATGATACATACAGACATGAGATAATTTATCCCTACATACCTATCACATTATAACTTTTTCTTAGAGATAAAAAAGGGTCAAAAATGTTTTTCAACATCATAATCAAATCGAACAAGATACCATCCGGCACCAGAAAATGGAGTACTATATTCGACAACATGGATAAACTAACCTGGTGTAAAATCTACAAAATGCCATTCTGTGTACAACAAATACAAAACTTCAGTGGTTCCAGTATATAGTGATTCATCATGTACTTACATCTAACTCATTTGGAGTAGTTGTCTCCCCTCTTTGAGTACTATGCAACTCTGAACCGGAAACAATTACTCATATATTATGGTATGTGAAGAAGTACAAAGATTACTAGAAAGTTTTGACACATTAATAGAAGCTCTTTTAATCCCATTTTCAGTAAACAAAACATCTTTTCTTTTTTGCCTTCTTCATCAGAATTTTCTTCCCAGTAATCGAGTAGATAATGAAATCATCATCATTATAAAGCAGTATATTTACAGAATGATATGTTTTCATAACTCATTAAATGTAAACGCTCTTGTAAACATAATAGAGGACAACTATCAGATTCAAAAGTACATTGTTAATGGTAAGGATGAAAAAGCTAAACATTAATTCGAAAATGACTGGAAAAAATGGGACAAACTAATTAAGTTGTAATACATTTTTATTATCATTATCATTATTATTTTTAAGACGTACTCCATCATACATATTTTAATTTCTGCCCTTCACAAAGCCGATATATTATCTATATATAATATAATATACATGAGTGAATATCCACCTCTTGTTCCACCATCTCGCTCCAACTTTTCCTACATTTTTTCTCTCTTTTCTTTATGTTCCCTGTTCTCCCTTTCTTTTTATTTTCTCAATCTCTATCTCAATTCCTCTTTCTTATAAAGACAATGCAATGTACACAGTAGACAGTCTGCAAATTTCTCATTTACCTTTTTGTGTGGGACTGATATTTCTTCTCTTTGCATTTAGATATATCAATATTCAGTAGATACAGGAATGTCTGAAAATGTCTAATATCATGCATATGGGTATGTGTGAGTACAACGCATGTCAGTATGGTGAAATCATAATAATTATGTTTATACATGGACATTGGTGTTTTTGACATGGACATGAGTTATACCGTATGTGCGGTTATATATAATTTAGTGCAGATATTTATTCCAGCATAAAGATATATACCATATGTGATGAAGGTTGATATGTGTTCTTATTTCACACGAGACATAGTAATGAACGATTGAGACATATATATGTCAGACACATGGATGGATGCATATAAAATGTATGTACTCTATGACAAATGTGGACATAACAGATAAAGGTTTATGTATGTATGTGGCAGTATACAAATGAGTGAATGTTTTGTTATTTATTGTACATGTACATTGCGTTGATGAAAAATCTGAATAAAAAGATAAGTATAAAAAAAATCAAAAAAAATCACGTGTTTAGTGAGCTGAAATTTGTATAGTCATCCGTACACTGAAATAACTCCACAAAAAAAGTTCGATTGGCTATTTGCATAGGCGGTTGTGGTCATACGTACGCCTTTCCATTGAACCAATGTATCTTACTATAGGGGCCTAACAAACACATGTTTATAGTGTCTGACATCCTCGATATACAAGTGTTACTCTCACTTTCGCTCTCTGCAACTCTGGAATATATCATAGCAAACCCGAAGGCTTTGTGTGCTACCTTGTGGATGAGACTTGTTTAATCCTTTGATATACATCAAAAGAATCTCGCGGTCACGTAACGGTAAAACTTAATGGCTTTGAAGTCGGGCGTCGCTCCTCTGTTATCCTCAAAGGATAAGTATCAGCCTAGCGATTTGTCAGTTTTTTACCCAACACCAATCAAATAGCTGCGTGCTTTCAATTTTGCTATGACATATTGCAGGGGTGCAGAGAGCCTAACCCCTGAATATCGAGGATGAGTTTCGTAAAGTAAATATAAAACAGTAGATATGATTGATATTCCCAGGTGGATGGAGAGTGACGTATTACAAATCCTGACCCCTAAGATGATCGGTGACCGGCCCAACACATACACTTACACCAAGTCTATAGCAGAATACTTAGTCAAAGAGGAGTGCGCCAACATCCCCACCGCCATCTTCCGTCCGTCTATCGTCTGTGCCACATGGAGTGACCCCATAGAGGTGAGCATCGGTGAATGCATTGTCGATACCACCATATTTATCTGTCCCATCGGTACTGTTTGTTTTATAAACCAACGTGTTGCTTAATGTGTTATTGATGTGGAGTTTCCAAGTGGGTTTCCTGGGGTTATTACTCGGATCCATTCAAAGTTCTCTATGCTTACTATCAGATATAACGTCTTGTTGGGACATGCCCCTGACATAACCTAGAACGGAAATTGTGCTTTTCGTTTTGTAAAAGCAGTGTTTTTTTTTTTAGAAAACAAAAAAGAATATTTAACAGAAGGGTATGCAAAACCTACATAACCAAATGTTTATTGTTTGATTATATTTTTCTGTTTTAGGGCTGGATTGATAACTACAACGGCCCCACTGGTATCATGGCATCCGTATGTACGCTTACCGAAATCACTATGCTAACTGTGAAAACCTATTTAATATTTGACTGATTAAATTTGTATCTAACGTTCTATTTGTACTTCGTCGATGCATACAACTAAACTTCGTACCCTTTTCAATCTTAATTTATATACCCTTAATACACTCATCGCCATATATAGTTACTATACAACATATAAATCAACTGTCCGTTTATCATGTGAGATAAGGCGTGTTAAATTCTGATTCGTCAGACACTTTTAGTTACGGTCATGACATCGGGTTAGAGATATTTTACTTTATGATGTCTTTATGATGTCTTGCGTAAATGGGAGTGAGATCTTAATATTTGAATTTAAAATGTAATGTTTTAATCTTTTTAATCAGCGAAGCATTTAAAATTTAAATAAGACTACTTGATAGACATTTAAAGGTACGTAACAAGGAGTCTTCATGTGTTAATGATACTGTTAATATCATGAACACGATTCCGAATGATTCATATTTGCCTTTCGGAACACCTCGGGCCGATTCCATCATTTCCGATGAAAGAAACTGTTATCGGGGCGAGGTGTTCCGAAAGTTATATTAGCTGTATTTCTCTTTCGGAATACCTTCTCTTGTTACTAGGGTTAAACAAACGCCGAATACCTATGTAGTGCTACTGTTGTCCATTTTGGTACATCACAGTGTGCTACTCGGTAATTAAATCAAGATCGAAGTCTATGGCATGTCCTGCTGTTTTTAAAATGAACAAGATAGCACAAGAAAGCGATATGTGTTTTATAAACCGTAATTAGGATAATACTGAACCCACAGTTTTAAAAACAATTCCACACACTCCTTTAGCGCAAAAGTCCCTTTAAGATAAAATGGTATTAATGCTGTTATTAAGCCCCACTAAAACTTGCCTGGAGAGAGATGTATAGAATCAGTTTTTTTTATAGCTACCTCTTTGTAAAGGTCGCAAAATAAACAATATTTTAAACTCGGTACATTAATTAAAGGATCACTCATTTGATATAAATCGTTAAAAAAACTCGATTGGTGATGGTAATATTACGCCTTTGTCGTGACGTGTTACGCATTATATCGCGAGGATTCGTTATAACGTACTGCTAGTATAACAAATAATTGCCTAGGACTCTGTTATTACCTCTACGTTTACTGTTACCGCAATGCGCACTCAATAATTAATATTGACCAAACGCCGTCTGTGTTTTCGCTAATCATCAGCAACATTTGTCTTGTCTTAGAACTAATGATTTTTCCGCAGAATATGTTTCACATTGGGTTAGTGGTTCGCCGATGTCCATCACGGATGTCAGTTTCAGTTTGTGGCAATTTGCCGATCTCGTTTCAAGCATTGTCGGGAACCCTATCTAAACGGATCATTATAACTGTATATAATATGTTCACTTTGGGATTGATTGACCTGCTTTCCAAGTTGCTATCGATAGAATTACAACAATGCAGACAAACTAGAATTATCTTGACTATTACAGTTAATTCTGTCTATATAACTGCTTCACTTCCATATTTCAGTATATAAAAGTTCAAGTAAAACGACACATTAAAACGATCCTACTTTAAATATTGATCACAGTGTTGTGTTCTGCACACATACATCTGAATGGACGTCAAACATCATGTTATGCCTGTTTACCTATGACGTTTAAGTAATCCTTCTGGCTAAGTGGTTAAGGCGTCTGACATTCTGCTACCACTAGCCCTCCACCACTAGGTCGCGGGTTCGAGGCCCACGTGGGGCAGTTGCCAGGTACTGGCCGTTGGTCGGTTGTTTTTCTCCTGGAACTCTGGCCTTCCTTCACCACCGAAGCCTGGCACGTCTTTACATGGCCATAGCTGTTAAAACGACATCAAACCAAACCAAACTCATCAATACACGTTTTGCAGAACACTAATTGTTGGAGAAAGAAATGACCTGTGTGATCTCAATAAGCACAAAACGTGGAACCCTAGCTAATTATGGGGTTTCCTTACCTGTCCTCTGCTCAGAAGCCTTGATGAAATGAAAATAAATGAAATACCTCTTTATAGGCAGTGTGAATAGGGTTTGTATGACACCCTCCATTTATGTTATATGTATCAGAAAATATAATTATTGATGAAAGAATTATCTGTTAAACCCGACTTCAACACTTACAATTTTAATTTCTCTCTTCCTACACAATTTTGTTGAGTTTATTTGAAATTCTTCGAGAAGACTTCACAGCTAGAGTCTTCATGAAAGGGTGAACACTATAACGCTGTGTTCATGTTTTTTTCCAAACTGATTGTTCAGGATTACTTCTAAATATTAAGCATGCTTTCATAAAAATATCTCATTTTACTACGCTCGCCGAGACGTCCGAAAATATGAGCACAAACCGTTTTCACATAAACGTTTGGAATGCTCTGAAGAGCTCGCTGAGCGTGTTAAAATGTAGAATGTCTTATGAAATCAATATCCACTGAGTAATTACCAGGTACACCGGGAAATGAACAGTGTCTAATAGATTATTTATGCAATGAATGTTTAAGCAAATGTTGTTATGGTCCATAAACGCACATTTCTATTGTTGACAAAGGTATTCTAAGTCACCCCTGGGGGAACATTGGGGACTATTAATTTCGGTTTTAGTCCCAGATTTTGACCTCTGTTGTCTTGGGCTGTTAAATGTATTGCTTCTGTCGGAATATACCAGGCGCTAATTACAAGCTCTTGGATAACTCAGATATCGATTGCCTTTTTAAACAGGAATAGCATAAAACCTAAAGGCGTTCCAAATTTCCCACGGGAATTACATATAACCTTAAGATGTTCCAAGTATGAATCAGGCACCTTTGAGGTTCCCGCAGGGGTAAGCTGTCGTATTATAAATTGCTATTGACTGATTTAGATATTTAATCTCTAACCAACGACTACCGTTTTATATATGCGTATAGTGCGCACTTTTTTTAAGGAAAAATGAAGTATCAAGAAAGGGGTGTACACGATACTCAAGAACAATCCAAAACCAGTCCTTGGTCGCGACCATTTCTCGTAAATGTTTCGAGGATTTTCGGAAATGTCTTGAAATATGCTCACAGCAATATAGCTGCTAAATCTTGAGAGTAGGAATGTGTCAAAACGACATGGATCAAGTGGCGAAGTTAAAGCAAGTTTGTGTACCGCAAACCACAACCTTTGTCAATGATTTATCGGAAAATGATCATACAGAATGATGGGATGACTTTCATGTCATTCTGACATACTTCTAGTTTGTATGCTAGTTTGTCAGCAATAAAAATGTATGTTATAGGACCATTACAATATTTGCTAAAGTAAGCATTATTTACATTTACATTTTGATAGAGTAGTTACGCTTTATTTAGTGATTTCGAACAGTTCTTTTAAACAGCAAATTAAGTATTGATAACGATGAATGCATTGCAACTGAAGGATGCAGAGCAAATGTAAATCTTTTTCTTTAACAACTAAATATATTTGAGTTGGAGTAAATGAATGCAATATTTATCTACTGTATGTGGTCTTAATTACATTTATTACAAGCATCATATGGTGTATGTGGGTTAGGCTACGATAGTAGCAGTGATCGATCTATAACTGCGGCGCAGTATTGTCAAATGTAAATAGACAGGAAACATTTAAACAAACGGAGATACTTGTATCTAACTATCTATCACGTTCGTCTTTTTATACGCCCGTCGACGACGGGGACGTATTATGTTATCACGTGAGCGGGCGGGCGGGCATGCGAACGATGTCCGCTCAATATCTCGAGTAATTATTAACAGATTAACTTCAAACTTCACAACAAGGTTAATTACCATGAAAGCTCGGACAAGTTCGATAACCGCCATTATCCGACCGTAATTATTGGAGTTATTCCCCTTGGTTTCATTAATGCGATGCATGCGTTCCATGATGTTGTATTGCACTCATTGATCTACCAGTTATGTTGAATGATTTCTCTTTTAATATCAATTACTCACAAATACTTCATATATTTCAATCATACAAACAACTGCTCATTCAATGTGTGACGGGCGTATTATATACCGCTCGCGGTAACCTTGTTGTAAATGAAATTACTTTGGCAACATATTTCTATTCTTTATAATGGAAATATATCACCGATTGATAAGTGTTTTATCATACTCCGATAGCGCAACACGTTGCGAAACATAAGATTATGATGTGCTGCTTTGTAGAAGAAGACGGTGTTGGTCTTTGTAACGGTAACATCATATGATACAATGTCCATAGTTAATGCTGCTACGTAAGGGTTATTTTCATTAATTGTTAATTAGAAACTATATCGAAACGTCATAAACTGGTACGGAAAAAAATATCCCAACCCTACGACAGAGTTTTAAAGAAGAAACCCTTTTATATAACTCTTATACAATCATGAAGTGAGCTTAATCAAGTTTATTTATTCCCAAAACCTGCCCCAAACTTACAATTTATGTCTTGAGTAATTTGATAGCAATTTATTCGCACGAATACAACTGAATTTTAAGTTCTGTGTTGTTTTACTTGCAGCTAGGAACAGGTGTATTACGGGTGATGCGCGGGGACCGCCATGCCATATCTGATATTATTCCTGTTGACATGGCTTGTAGTATGATGATAGCAACCGCTTGGTATACCGGTACACACAGGTAAGACACACTCAGGTCTTAATCATAGGTACTACAGGTGAGATAGCGCCAGACCTGAATCACAATTACTATAGGTAAGACATCCCCAGACCGTAACAGGTACTCACAGGTGAGATAGCGTCAGGTGTTAATAACAGGTACTCACAGGTGAGATAGCGTCAGGTTTTTATAACAGGTACTCACAGGTGAGATATCGTCAGGTCTTAATAACAGGTACTCAAATGTTAGATAGGGTCAGGCCTTACTAACAGTTACTCACAGGTGAGATAGCGTCAGGTTTTTATAACAGGTACTCACAGGTGAGATATAGTCAGGTCTTAATAACAGGTACTCAAATGTTAGATAGGGTCAGGCCTTACTAACAGTTACTCACAGGTGAGATAGCGTCAGGTCTTAATAACAGGTACTCACAGAAAAGATAACACCAAAACCCGTATTCATGAAACCGTTCTCATGCTCAAGTATGGAATTTGTTTGCTCAGGCCTAATATCTCATTCTGTTTATAAATTAATAATCATATCTTATTTGTCAATGATTTGGAAAACAAATGAAGATACTTTAAGTGCAATACTGTTTTCAATGTTAGCATTTTACTATTTGATCGTTTTACATGATTTAAATGAGTTACAAGAAATTTGTTTTAAGCACAAAATCAATGCTTGAGCATGAGAACGGTTTTATGCATGCGGACCCAGGCCTTCATAGCCTTGATAGCGTCAGGACTTAACATCTACTTACAGGTAAGATAGCGTCAAGACTTAACATGAACTCACAGGTAAGATAGCGTCAGGACTTAACATGAACTCACAGGTAAGATAGCGTCAGGACTTAACATGTACTTACAGGTAAGATAGCGTCAGGACTTAACATGAACTCACAGGTAAGATAGCGTCAGGACTTAACATGTACTTACAGGTAAGATAGCGTCAGGACTTAACATGAACTCACAGGTAAGATAGCGTCAGGACTTAACATGTACTTACAGGTAAGATAGCGTCAGGACTTAACATGAACTCACAGGTAAGATAGCGTCAGGACTTAACATGTACTTACAGGTAAGATAGCGTCAGGACTTAACATGAACTCACAGGTAAGATAGCGTCAGGACTTAACATGTACTCACAGGTAAGATAGCGTCAGGACTTAACATGTACTTACAGGTAAGATAGCGTCAGGACTTAACATGTACTCACAGGTAAGATAACACTAGGCCTGAATAATATCGCCATATAAGAGAGTTGCATGCCTTATTTACATGTACTCACAGGTCAAAATGTTTGCCATACGTTAATTGCAGGTATTCACAAGTTTAACACACATGGCTTTAATTACAGATACTGACTTGTAAACAGCGCCAGTCTTTAAGTATACAATTGATAGATATAACATTTTCCCTATGATTGTGTTGTGTTCATGGGTGCGTTTCACTAAAACACACTGTGGTAAAACATTTGATGTTCCATGAAAGCGTTATAAATAGCAGACGTAACAAAGATTTGCCAATATCTCTTATCATAAGATAAATGGACGAAAAAATCAAGAAATCAATTGTTATTTTCCAGATCTAAAGAAATGAAGGTGTTCAACTGTACAACGGGATCCATCAACAGTTTGACCTGGGGAGACATGGGTAACTTGATTGCACATAATCTATGGTTCTTGTGAACTCGAAACAAGTGCTGGGAATGTTTAAACTACAATTATAAGAAATGCGACACTGAAGTTGCTGGGGAAATGTTTTATTCGTCAACATAATGTTTATGAATGTTTCTAGACATTTCAGTCTTGTACGTGGACCCCGATTCCCATATTCTTACACGCTAATGTGTCAGCTATCAGTTATAAAATAATCTGTATTAGTCATGAAATATTTAGAAACGACACATCAATTATCAACCAAAAGGTATCCACATAAGTATCAACCGGAAATCATGTTTGAGAGAGATATCAGGGTCACTATATTTTTATTTGATTTTAAGTATAGACCAATTATGATAAAGTACATGCTTCCCGTTAGTAGATTTATCGTATTCATTCAGTCATAAACACTATAAATGAAAAATAGAAGAAACATTCGACTTTGATACATTATACTACAGCAACGCGAAATTTCATGTTATCAGTGGTTGAAAAATATTTTAGCATACCTTCTTGAGAGGAATCAGCACCTTTAAAAACATCAAAGGTGCACCGATGTTTACGGTATAACATTAATCACAGAGCGTACGAAGGGGGATGTCCACGAACCCTGTCCGCACGATGTAACGCAAAATACAACTGATGAAATTTAAGTACATTTCGGTCATTTGTAATTGTAACAGTGTCATGTCTCCAACCGTATCATTGTATAGTTGTATGTAACAGTGCAATTTGTCTCCACAGTATTTTATAATTGAATGTAACAATGTCATATATCTCCCACAGAGGACTACACCAGACAATATTCCATGAAGAACCCCTTTAATACGGTAACCCGGGTACCAAGCCTGATGTTCACCAAGTGTGTGTGAGTACGTCGGTTTTGCATGATAATATCAGTAAAAGATATATAAAGATTCTATAATAATAAACCTGTTCCTAGCTGTAAGTAATTTGTTTTCATAACGGGGTTGGATATTATCAGTTTCACTAAAGAATTAGACCATTATTAAGTTCAAGAAAGGGGAAACAACTAAGATGATTGACGTTTAGTCATTTCGATTATAACAAAGCATTTCACCTTTGTACTGTACCGGTTGGTTAGCTAGACACAGATGTTGTATTTTTAATTCATAAAAAAGCGTGATCTTAGACATGTTCGTTTTCGAAGGTAAGAAATAAAACTGGGGAAAGCAGAACGAAAAATATATCTAGACAAAACATAAGCGAAAAGCTTGCTTACAGCGCTGACTTCATTTTCAGATTTTGGCACGACATCAACGTATTGTTTAATCAGGTGCTACCTTCCTACCTCCTGGATATGTATATGTGGAGTACCGGCAAAAAACCCATGTAAGTTAAAATCTTAAATCATTGCCATCATATAAAACCCATGTAAATCAAAATCTTAAATTATTGACATCATATAAAACCCATGTAAGTCAAAATCTGAAATCATTGCCATCATATAAAACCCATGTAAATCAAAATCTTAAATTATTGACATCATATAAAAGCCATGTAGACAAAATTCTTAACGTCATTGGAGTTATATAAAGTCCATGTAAGTAAGCATCTTGAAGTCATTGACATCCTATAAACCCATGTTAGTCAGAGTCAATTTAACATATAACCTCAAAGTCATTGACATCATATAACGTCAATGTAACATAACCTCAAAGTCATTGACATCAAATAAAGTCAATGTAAGATATGACCTCGAAGTAATTGACATCAAATAACGTCAATGTAACATATAACCTCAAAGTCATCGACATCATATAACGTCAATGTAAGGTATGACCTCGAAGTAATTGACATCAAATAACGTCAATGTAACATATAACCTCAAAGTCATCGACATCATATAACGTCAATGTAAGGTATGACCTCGAAGTAATTGACATCAAATAACGTCAATGTAACATATAACCTCAAAGTCATCGACATCATATAACGTCAATGTAAGGTATGACCTCGAAGTAATTGACATCAAATAACGTCAATGTAACATATAACCTCAAAGTCATCGACATCATATAACGTCAATGTAAGGTATGACCTCGAAGTAATTGACATCATATAACGTCAATGTAAGATATGACCTCAAAGTCATTGACATCATATAAAGTCAATGTAACATATAGCTTCAAGTCATCGACATCATATAACGTCAATGTAAGGTATGACCTCAAAGTAATTGACATCATATAACGTCAATGTAAGATATAACCTCAAAGTCATTGACATCATATAAAGTCAATGTAAGGTATGACCTTAAAGTCATTGACATCATATAACGTCAATGTAACATATAGCTTCAAGTCATCGACATCATATAACGTCAATGTAACGTATGACCTCGAAGTAATTGACATCATATAACGTCAATGTGAGATATGACCTCAAAGTCATTGACATCATATAAAGTCAATGTAAGATAT
>NW_018406904.1:608657-622986 GCF_002113885.1 Mizuhopecten yessoensis
AACATAAAAGTAATTGACATTATATAAAACCTATGTATGTCAAAACTAAAAAGTAATTGACTTCATATAAAACCCATGTAAGTAAAAACTAAAACGCCGTTGATTTCATATAAAGCCAATTTGAACATAAAAGTAATTGACATTATATAAAACCTATGTATGTCAAAACTAAGAAGTAATTGACATCATATAAAACCCATGTAAGTAAAAACTAAAACGCCGTTGATTTCATATAAAGCCCGTTTAAACCTAAAAGTAATTGACATTATATAAAACCCATGAATGTCAAAACTAAGAAGTAATTGACTTCATATAAAACCCATGTTAACATTGACTTCATATAAAACTAAAACGTTATTGACTTCAAATAAAGCCCATTTAAACCTAAAAGTAGTTGACATTATATAAAACATATGTTAACATTGACATCATAAAACCCATGAATGTCAAAACTAAGAAGTAACTGACATCATATAAAACCCATGTTAACATTGACATCATATAAAACCCATGAATGTAAAAACTAAAAAGTCATTGAAAACATAAAAAAACATTTATGTCCAAACTAAAGAGTTATTGACTTCATCTAAAACCCATGTTAACATTTACATCATATAAAACCTATGTATGTCAAAACTAAAACGACGTTGACTTCATACAAACTGATATGTTTTTGTGAAGGACATGTAAGTCTAGAATGTATGTAAATAACACAATATATATACAAAGGGAGATGTATATGTTGTGTACCGACAAAATAACCACATGTAAGTCAAAAATCCATTGACGTTACACAATCTGTATACAAGGTGATATGTCTTTTTAAAGAAAAGTCAACAACATTTTATGTAAGTCTAGAAATCCGTTGACTTGTACACCTTTGGAGTAATGCCTAGTTTAAAATGTAAATGACGTCATATACAATATACTTTGTATGTAAATATGTTGAACATGTTAATGACGCATTCTGTATAGTATGTTCAGTATCCGTCAGTCTTGTCTCGTCTCATAAATGTCAGTAAAAGTAGTACCCAGATGGAGTGTTCTTATAACAAAAATGTTACGTTTAGAGTACATTGATTTGTTAAACCTATCCGTCTATGAGCTCGTCCACTAGATTTAAACATTCCCATTCAATATATTTTGAATGTTTTGTCTTGGATGCAGATATTCTTATAGCAGGGATGAGATAAAGAGCTGAGGCAAATGCTTTTCACGTATGCCAGTCTTTTGTAAACAACCATTCATGCGGTCATATTTGCTCAATATTATTTGTTTTTGTCAGTTTCCGGAAACTAGAGGACCGTCTTAGGAAAGCCACGGCAATTCTGGATTACTTCACAAATAAGGACTGGGAATTCAAGTCCGATAACCTAGATATGTTACTGGCCGTTATGTCTCCGGGCGACCGAAAGGTAAGACCACAACAAATGTGGACAAAGTAAAAACGCCATCAGAACCGTACGAAAGGGAAGAGGATTGGTAATCCTCGGTAGTCCAGTAAACACTTGTCAATCAGATTGTCATGTTTTCCATATAATTCAGGTTGTACTGCTATCCAGATTAATCAAGTTGTCTCTCCATCCAGGCCAATCAGGTGATCCCTGTACCTAGATAAGGCAGTGTATTCTATCCAGCGTTTGTTTCAGGTGAACAGACTGGCTTTTTCCTTGCCAAAGTGACTACGTCATCCGACGTCTTACGATCTAGTCCTTTTGTTGAGAACAAAGGTTGTTGAATCTTGAGGCTTGAGTGTAAGCTTTCTATAGACTGTGTACAGTTATTGGAGTGTCAGTTCGGACAAAATATCTTGACGACGATACTGAGATAGAACTCGTTTTCTGTACCTTTTTTCTGGTAGTGCTACAGTATTTTGTGTTAAGGGGTCGCTGTGGCCGATTGGTTTAGGCGTCTGACATTCTACTATCACTAGCCCTCCACCACTGGGTCGCTGGTTCGAGGCCTACGTGGGGTCTGTGGTTTTCTCCGGGTACTCCGGCTTTCCTCCACCACCATAACCTGACACGTCCTTAAATGACCATAGCTGTTAATAGAACGTACAAAACAAACAAACCAAACCAATTTTTGTGTTATATTTGTTGCTGGCATAAATTTATGTGAAGATTATTTTATTGTCAATAAAGCATCAATTAGCTGCGAAACACCTTACAACATAAGTAAATAATTCCAAATCTACTTTCAGACTTTCAATTTTGATCCCCGGAGTATATCGTGGCCTAGATATATAGAAGCTTACTGTCTCGGTATCAAGTGTTACGTAATGAAAGAGGAGCTGGCAGAACTACCCAAGGCTCGAACAACGCTCAAACGGTAAGCGCACACACATGCATCCTCGATACTGCAGGGTTACTCTAACTTTCTCTCTCTGCCCCCCTTGGAATATGTCATAGCAAAACTGAAGGCACGCGGCTAGCTATTTGGGTAAAAAATACCTGACCAATCGCTGGGCTGATACCTGTCCTTTGAGGATTACAGAGGAGCGATACCTGACTTCAAAGTTAGTCAATTTTACCGTTACGCGGCCGAAAGATTCTTTTGATGTACATCAAAAGGACAAAGTGGTGCATACTAAGCAGACAATTTGCTATGACATGTTTTAGGGGTGCCAAGAGCCAAAGCGAGCATAACCCCTGGAGCATTGAGAATGACACACATGTTACACTAAAATGCTTTTTCCCTATTAGTTTGCCACTTCAACTGCCCGTTTACATTACATTTTAAGTACTTTAGTCAGTCAGTGCATGACATTGTCCCGGGCATATCTCCAATACTCTTGTCATCTATGATTACCAAATGTTATTTTATGAGCACTTCGTTCGAATGGCAGAGCGCTGGAACTGAAATCGGGTATCGTGCCCAACTAGATACAGTTAGAATCTTATAGTAATAAAATAAATTATACTGCAATGAAGTTATACTCTTTTTTTCTTATAATTTTGATGGTGAAGTTTTAAGTAAAAAGCCTGCCTACGAGTGTTCCGTCTAACCAAATGCCCTGACATAACTATAACTCTTTTGAAGAGATCAACACATCACTTTTGGCTCCTACGTTAACTTGCATTGAAGGAAAAATAAAAATCAGGTGCCGTCTATTTACGTTTCTTCGATTATATATTCCAAATAAAGAAATAAGTGTAAAAACTGAAGCAGCTAGCTATAAAGTCTTGCCACCTTCGTTTTGGGATAGAGGTTCACGAAGCTTTTCTTTGATTTTCCTCGATTTCTATTGTATCTCCCTTCGGAACATGAGTTAGAATTTTGTACTTGTGTGTTGACACTGTAGTAGTGTAATTTTTTGTTGCAGGCTACAGCGGCTGAGTTTTGCCACTAATACGCTGGTCATCATAATTGTGTGGAGGATTCTGATTAACCGAGTCAGCATAGCGCGATCAATGTGGAACTTTCTCCTACACTGGGTCGTAAAATTCTTTAACTGTCTGCCAAAGATTGCCAAGATTACATAAACATGCAAGAGTACATTGAAGTCAATTGTGAATGAAAGAGTATCTATTACCGAGTATATCCGTGACTATATGTGTACAATACAACTCAAATACAAATGTGTTGGAAGCGAAGGTGAGAAAGAAATAATTGCTGGACATAATGTGATATCCGATCAAGCTTAACGCAACCAGTGCTGGTAGTCTTGAATGTTTCAAGACTCACCTACATGAGACAAACCAAACAACTATCCAGGGTGTTTTAACTACACTGTGTGTATATAGAATGTATAGCACAATACACTCTTTTAAATAACTTACATGCGCATCCAAAAGTGACAGAATAATCAGTTTATTGATGGTGGCCGCGTAATGGTAGAAATAGAAGTGGCAGAACGCTTAGCTGGAATGCAGCTTATATAAGCTAACAATGGTTTATAAACACATCTATGCATACTTACGGGTATAGCAAGTGAATGGGGTGATATTTTCTGTACGAATGTGTATGTGAATTCTCGTGCATGTGCGTACGTGTGTATGTGAATTCTCGTGCATGTGTGTACGTGTGTGACTTCACCTGTATATGGCTTCACGTGTATATGTGCGAATATGTGACTCACCTGACAGGAGAAACGAGTGCGAGTAATGTATTTATATTGGGAGTGACGTGTGCATGCAGATACATATGTTGTATGAAAGTTTCGGAAGCGTGGACTGACACATTGGCTAGAGGTGATGTCGATAGTTCAGTTAGTATTGTATATAGTATTGGTGAGACGGAATGAAACCCATATCGGATTCCAAGTGAAATATTGCGATGGAATTCCATGATGATATATCTTCGATTTACTCACAAATATTTATTACCCTTTTTAAACATTTTTATGATATCTCTCCATTTTAATAACTATGGTGCAGGTCGCGTGTGTCTTTGCCATTAGCATGCATACAACACTTAGACGGATATAGTATACCAGACAGATCGAGATTCTGGTACTTTTCAGTGACTGATAGCATCCTTAATTCTCAGCGTAAAAATTGTTTATGAAATGATAGCAAAACTTAGAATTAAGATATTGATTTCTTGCAGCAAATGAGTAGCATGTTGTGGCTTGCACCAACCCATGTTAGACATTGGGCGGGAATGATTCGCTACACCATGCTATTCCGAATCGCACTAAACATGGCGGACAGTATGACTCTATTCCTACCTGCAGATACCATTCGCTTTGATGAGGCCATGTTTTCTATCATTAATTTGTCTCTTTAAATTTACTTAACCTGGTGAACGCAGGTGATTGTCTCGTGTACACATATTGCATACCGGTGTTTCTTACAACTTTAAAACACCCGTACGCATGTTGCTCAAATTATACGAGACAATCGTCTCTGCTGATGAAGGTGCGTTTATTATACTGCTGTATCAAGTCTGATGAATTCAATAGTATGACCTTGATGTGATATTCAACTAACCAAATCTCCCTAAAATGTATCCAAGACACAAAGACACGAAGATAAAAGTAGTTCAACGTAATTATTGGTTCCAACATTCTCATTGAAACCATGCAAATGTAAAAATCACATTTGTGACCAACTTGCTATGCCCTCTAACCAGTCGTCGGTCATGTTTAATGGCATCTACACCGGCTGTTCTACCTCGGAAGAAGGTGAGGAAGGTGAAGAAGGCGTGCACCCAGTGTGGTTACACCATGTTACTTGATTGCGTTTGGTTTACACCAACGCACACTTGTGTACACGGTGTAGCGAATCAAACACGCCCAACAGTGTACCGCTTGGAGTCATACACTCTCCACACTTCTCGGTGCCGTTCTCTAGTGTGGAAAGTCAACTCCACCAATACTCTTCACCATGGAGAATGTCCAACCACTCTCCACTGGCTATACACGTTTGCGAACGCGGAGTGAGCGTGGAGAGGTAGGCGAGCGAAATATAATTTCACCTGGAGTTACTTCACCGACACGTTCCTCTTACTCTACGATGGACCATGACTCCACGTTACACGCTTGTATGGCGTGGAGGAAACGTGGATGCACATGCTCACATGATAGGTGATATCAGAAGTATCATGTGCGTAAAATTGCATGAGACAAGATGACAACACAAACAGCACGGCCGAATCACCAAATAGTGAGCTTAGAATTGCACACAATAATTTAGTCGCGTGACTATAAACTCTAGCAATGTTAATAGGGCAGATGTTTTATCACTTAATTTTGTGTTATCCGCTGCGCCATCCGAACATCTGAGTTGATACCACAAATCGACTACCTCTACGTCATTACAATTCAGCCAATAAGGATGTTAGGGAATGCATATCACATGAAATTAATATATTTCTCTTATTTACATAAAAAATTAGCGGGCCGAAATCATTAAGATTTATAGAGGATATGTAATGGATTCCCTTATGGCAGTATGCAAAGATGCACATTTAATTTTTACGAGTGCGGAGCACGTGTGTTGACATAAAGACATGTTATTCGTTTGTTAATTGTTTCACTTGAAGACAACTTATTATTGTCAACACAATCACTATATCAGGCTAACGTACCTCGAGTTTCAGTATAAACCATGTGTTGGTTCTAGAAAAACGCTTTTTAAACTTCACAATCGGTTTGTCTATCATCATTACTGGTACTTTTAGGAAAAGAAAGACGTTTTGTTTTATTGTCACCGTATTTTTGATTTATAAGAATATGGTGGCTGTGATTAGGCTTTTTAAATCCACAGCTGGTTTATGCAGTGATCATTATATCGTTTTAGGTTGTTTTAAAATGTGTAACACCATTTACATTCAGTCTTAATGCAAAATATTGCGATTTTTCGCCGCGTCTCTCCCGTCGCCCGTATGACTTACAACAAGGTAATTAAGCGCCCTATGGTATTGCGGGTCTGTGAGTATACATATTTTGGCAGTTACGAGGCTGATTAACCTTTGACGTCTCGACTGTTTGATATAAACGAATATTGATTTGATCACGAAAAAGAAAATCATTACTTGGTACTCTTTCGAACCCGTGCCCCCCCACCACAACTCCACGGTTTGACATATAAGTGTGAGCATCTATGAAATTGATTATATTTCTTAATAAGTTGAATGACAGAATGATTTTTTTTGTTGATTCTGCAATTTTCTTCAGTAACGATTTATAGGTACCTTATACTCCTCTAGTTACAACATATAGAAAATGCACATGTATATATATTTTCTTTCAGAGTGACAATATTATGACTACCAGGTGTCGCATTAACGAAGACGTGCGCATTAATTTAAGACGTTTTATCATTAATAACGATGCCACTATTCAAGGAATTCATTTATCTTTGAATCAATGGCTAGTGCTTGAATCTCTTTCAAATACTATAGATAAAGCTATTTTTCATTTTAACAAATGAAACTATGTACGGACAATGCATGGATATACCTTCGACCTACATTGTCCATATGACGGAGGCAATTAAATATAACTATGACAATATACACGTACACTTGATTGTTTTTATTCAAATCATGCACGTATCAAAATTATGTGTAATCTCATCAAATATCCTAAATCAATATTGTGATAAGCCGTCTATTCTAAATCGCTTCATAAAATGTGTCTGTTCTCCACTGCGCTTCCTTAAATAAGGTCAACAATCCTTTGTTCCTTAATCACGTCGATTGTATATAGTTGGTCCTTAGTTAAAAAAAAACTCGTCTTGAGTACCGTCACTGAGGCACAATAACATTGATAACACCTATGGAGACGAATATTTGATTATGAAGGGAGATGTCGAAAATTTGGGAAAGCATTCTGATCTTGTCCTTTATGAGCTGAATCATTAATCTGACCTTCATTTTTTTGTCTGGGAAAATTTAATCAGAAGATCAAATGAGTAAAAAGTAAGAAAGACATTCAGGCTGGCTCCGTAGCTTATAGAACAGATAGGAATTAGGAAGAAAACGAAATAAAGAAGTATCCTTATACTTGAAAGATGTTGTTGGATTTGTGAATATATCGACATTTTTAATTATTTCATTGCATATTAATAAACATTTTCTACAAATTTCCAAAAGTAATTAGATGATTTCGCCTGATTTCTATTAAAAACAATTCTGATGTCTTCAATGTTACAAGCCTCAACGTGCTACCCCTCTTACGAGGTGTTTTGTAGGTTTTGTATTTCATCAAGAAACATTGGAGAAGTCATGCTTAAAACAAATACAAACGAATGTAACGGAACAAAGTGATAATGTTGCTAGGATGCGTAAGTACAAGTATTCAATCAAGGCCATAAACCCGGTACTCCCAGCTCCAGATTACAGAGGGTCGCGCCATTGCGGGATAAGATCACATGAGTTACTTCCCTGTTTTCGTCTCCACGTGATATTGTGATGTTTACCGAAAGTATCGACTTTGGTCGTTGGAATGTTTAATTCCGGAAGGCCGAATTCCTATATTGTGTTTCAATCATTATGCTATTTATATAAATATTAAATGTATAGCCACAGAAGAAAAACATCCCAGTTACATAACTACTTTATATTCTTTCAGAGAACATTTGTTTTAGCTGTACAAGTGAATGGTATACATTTATTAATCATTCTTAATAAAAAAATTGACAAAAATTTGACAAAAAATGTCAGTTGGAGTGAAGGAAAGTGTGTCTGTCCACCTCTGCTATGTTACTTACTAAATCGATTAAAAATGCTAAAAATTATCACACAGTGTCAAAACAATGAAAACTATTTTAAACGAGGTCACTTATTTAGATAAACTGACGGATATGTACATGTTGAGGTGTTCTGATTTGGGTACCCCTGTCTGTAAAACGTTTGAGTAAATCAGACTAAACCAATTGGTCACTTTTAGTAGACCCGCGTCATGCTGATATCTACATATATACACAAAATGTAAGATAAAGTCATCTGTTGTTTGATTAAAGTAAGCTAGTGCGAGAACGACAACACTTAGCTATCTACGTATATCTCTGTCTTTCTAGTTTAAAGATTTTTTGTGTTGATAAAACATAACCCACGTTATTTTGAACTTTGACGTCGTTTTGTAATCTTGACCTTGCAATAGTCGTTATCAGAATAATGTATGTAACTAGGTTACTCAGTTATTCAGGTTGTGACAGTTATTTGTGATGAAACTAACAAAACCCTGAGTGGCTATTGACACTCGGGCTAGATAAAAACAAAACAAAAACAAAAAAACAACAAAACAACGAGCACATTTAGTGTAGTTTTTTTGGCCAGGTAGCTTAATCGGTTTCAGCGATGTGTAGCAATGTGAAGTCCAGGATTCAAATCCAGGCATGGCCCCCGCAGACTATTTTATACTCAGAATACGTTTGTTGATAATATTTTGATTATTTCATCTCCATTATGTTTTCATAAAAGTCCAGCAAGGTATACTTGACTTTTCAGAAATGATTATTCAAAGCTAGAAAGTCATACCGAAAAAGTAAGTTTCGAATGCTAGTTTCTTTTTTTTGGCAGTGGTAACTTGGTTTCTTAATACGTGGCCCATCTTATGTGGGCATTGTCGTCCGACTTATGTTATTGCAAAGACACATGTACATCTGTGTAGGCCGACGACAGATACTTTCATAATTGCATGAGGACTTGGGGCACTGTTAACCTGAATATAATGTAATTAGAAAATCGTCTTTTCGCCTACATCTTTAATTCAATTCAATTCAATTAAATTATATTTGGTAAAAAGGTACAACAACATAACAATTTCATACAGTACCCAATACATGTTTTGGCGCTAATAATTTATATGGCTGATTACATTATAAAACATATTAATGTAAATGTATATAAGTCTCTAAAAAAAGTTTTGACACTTTTATAAATTACAAGATAGGTGATGGCTATTCCTACGAAAAATAAAATAACTAAAATATATGTTGCCCTTAAAACAAGGATTACACAGAAAGCCCTGAAGCGTATTTCCACTGGGGCCCATTAACATAAACACTACTACTAAGTAAAAATTACTGTAATTGTTATATTTTGAAGATAACTTATTTTTTATGTTGAAAATATATCCCTTAGCAGTTTGGTTTTTAATATGCTTAAATAGATGAATTAAACAAGTGTCTGTAGAATAACCACTTCTGAATCTAGATTGTAACTCATAGAGTATGTTATTAGAAACTAGAAAATATTCCAGTTGGGCGTAGACAGGTTTTTAAAGAATTTTGGAAACTGTGCTTAGTATGCTCACAGGTCTGTAATTTTCAACTTGAAGTTTATCTTTTTTTTAATAAAGGTTTTACTTTTGCTAACTTGAGTTCATCGGGTACTGATCCAGTACTTATTGATGTATTAATGAGAAAAGTAATAAGAATTTTCAATACATCAGCCCCGTCTTTCAAAAATCTAGCAGGTATTCCGTCTAGACTGGTGCCATTGTAAGGGTTGATATTGCAAAGTTCTCTATGAACAAAATCTTCAGAAACATGTTTGAGATGAAAACTTACATTTCTAGAACTTTTAGTTTGGTTAAAAAAACAACAACAAACAATTCTGAGCCAAAATTAAAAATATTCTTTGGATCAGGTAGTCTACTAACTAAGCTTGAGGCAATGGTAGTGAAAAGGTTATTGAAAAGAATGGCTATAGTATGACCGTCAAAACAGTTTTTATCCTCAATATTTAAGACAATGTTGGAATTGGATTTTTTTACCTTTTCATATTATAGATCTTTCAAATGTTGCCACAGTTTCAAAGGTTATCCCCCTTGCTACATGTACGTACAAAATTACTCTAAACACCCTAGCTTTGGTCCAAATGTAGCTGTAAGAAATTCTCCTGTCCCTGTGATGTTGTCAACAGTTACTCTTTCTAATTCATACTGGCATTTATCAATATTTGTTCAAGTTCTAATGAACTAGTACCTTTTACTATATTATATTTCATTTTTAGGTATATTTAGCCGAGATTCGTAGATGAGTATAGTCAGACGAAACTGACCTGTCGCGTTGACCTATCGTGGACTATTTTCTGGTTTACGCAACAGTTCATAGTTCCCGTGTGTGGGGTATAAAATACGCGGCCTGTGACGTCACGGCTATTTCGCATACTTTAAAAAACTTTTTGCTTTTGTGTTTTTCAAGACACTTTTTTTGAACTGTTTTATATGTGTCCGCTTTGTTAGAAAGGGAACTAATTTCAAAGAAGCTACATCCAGTTCGAATCAACCCTGAACTTAAAACACAGTAGTAAGACTTGTGTACAGATTAAAGTTTGAGGTTCATATACATATAAACTTTATTTATTTAACAACAATTACGAAACAAGTTATTTCAACTTATATTAATCACTCTTGTTGGCCCGGATGTAAGCGCGTGGGGGTCTTAGTGTGAGAGGAAACCGGAGTACCCGGAGAAAACCCACGTAGTCGGGCAGGTGACCCCAACCTTTTCACGTCCGATCGGGAAATCGAACCCCGGCCGCCTTGGTGAAAGGCAAGTGCGCTATTCACTGCACCACCCGACCACCCAGGTTCATATATGTAATTGATTATTTTTCAGGTTCGCTATTATTTATTATCCATTTTCATAATTGATGTGTTGTCAGTTTTGTTATTCAATTACGCAATGTATGTATAGGTATAAAAGTATCATTACTATTTGAAAAAGTTTGAACATGGTTCACATAGATAACACTGCAACATATATTTTCGCTGTAGGTTAACAAAATAAAGAGATGCACTTTAACTTATTCATTATTTCATTTATGTTAACTAAGTAATACATACGATGGGAAAATATATCATAACAAACATGTATACATGTACAAGCACATGTTAAGTGTTCAAAGAATATGAGAGTTTATTGTCCAATGTCTAATAATAAAGTCCATATGCTTTATTTGATATAATATATACAATGAATAGGGCTAAGTTGAACCATTTTATAAGTCAAATACATTTTCCTTCATCTTTGGAGGGTCAAAAACATATCAAATTGACATGTTCATTCAAATTAAGCCGAAGATTCTAAAGATGAAATATTGGAGAGACAAAAAGTACTTATCGAGGATCAACTTAAAGTCCTGTAGTATGTGAATGGATGTTTATTCATGACTTTCCACGCACAAATTACATGAACTGATTTTGTGTACACGACTGAATAAAATGAAAGTAAAGCTGTTTTTTTTATTACTGACAAGTGACATAAGTACAATTATAACAGGCTTGAGTGGTGATGTACAAATCATATTATAAATCAATGTTAACTCTGATAAAAATGAAATGGTTATTTGATTTAAAAGTCAATTCTTCTGGTGTTGAATTTTGTATTAAACTTATAAGACTTTGAAGCAGTTTGGACCCCCTTTATCTTCTTTGGCATGCTGAAATTAAGAAACATCACAATGAATTTGGTCACTATTTAGAGTCGTAAAAATACACTTCCTAGATCATCAATGCGATTAAAATATTTCTTTTTACATGATAATATACCAGATTGTAATTATGCAAACAAATTATTACCTATTTATTATTAATTACCGAGAATTGTAGTCATGAACCAACCCGCGGTCGGTTATTTAAGACTAAATGGCGGCAATTATTAAAAACACACCGATCAACAACCGTTTCCAGAATACAAATACTACAATTTCAGAGCTATGGGTTCGCTTAAAACCACCTAACCGGAACGAACACATATTATAATAATAATAATAATTCGGGGTTCTTATATACCGCCTTAACACAACTTAGTTTGTAGGCCGTCTCAAAGCGGTTCACAAATTATTATCCGTGGTTATAGGGCATTTGCAACCAGCCAATATCTTTCTCAACTCCCTGGGGAGCATACAGCCGACGCTGCCATTTCGGCGCTCACAGCTAGCATTCAACAATTCTAGCATTGTCCAACCACGTACTCATTTACAGCTGAGTAGGCTGAAACAAGTATCTTGCTCAAAGATACAACGCAGTGCCGTGCCGTGACTCGAACCCGTAACCTTTCGGTCACGAGCCCGGCGTCCTACCACTAGACTACCGTGCCACCATATCAAAAAGCAATTACATTTAGTCCGTATGTCTAATAATTGATTTGTTAACAAGTGGTTTGCTCAAAGAACGGAGGGTAAACGCAAGACGATGAGGGGCGTGAAATCACAAGCTATTGCATCATTATGAATATACCAGATTGTGATTATGTAAACACAGTATTACATATTTATTATCAATTACCGAGAATTACTTGCATTCATGAACCCACCCGTGATGGACAATCTAGGGCTTAATAAGGCGGCCATTAACACACCGATCAACAACCGTTTTCAGAATACAAATACTACAATTTCAGAGTTATAGGTTCACTTAAAACCACCTAACCGGAACGAACCCATATAAAAAAAAACAATTATGTTTAGTCACTCCGTATGTCTAATAATCTATTTGTTACGGCGGCGGCTATGCCGAAGAGCCAGTTGTCTTTCCCTCTTATCTAATTCCATGGCACAACATAAGACACACGACCTTTGACATTCAAACAAAAGGGATTTTTGGAGGAGGGTAAACAAAAGAAGGGAGTGGTTAGGGTTTAGGTCAGGGGTCGGGGGGGGGGGGGGGGGGATATCACGTGACTCGACATACGCGATAAAAAAAATAAAACATGACAGCATAGATAAATATATAAAGTGTGTTATCGTGTGTTCGAAATGGATGCATTTATCCTAATTATGTTTAGTAGAGAAATCATTGATTTAGGTTGTTACTTTAAACATGGATGAAGCGTGACAAAGCTAACTATAATGATATGTTTGCATTAATTATGCAATACATCGATTCCTGTCTTTGAATTCAAACTGTATATACACCGACTGTCTGTAAGAGCTTTATGACTATGAAAGCTATCAGTCGTTAGAGACAACACGTCTAAAACCCATCTGTCTCTCTTTCTGTAAAGAGCACATTGTCTAAACATTGAAATTACACTATCAATAATGTATATGATATTGTAACGAGCGCGCGTCCGGTGCCCACGTCTCACCGGCCGCCGTCGAAGAAGTATGGGGTTCTTGTTTCACCAATATAGTGTGCTTCCTGGATCCTGGATTATCACGGTCGAATATGTTATATCTCCTCTATGTCAGGTACGAGAACAATGGTCAGAAATAGTCTAGCAGTCTAATTTACTATGCGAAAACTCTAGATATCAACCAAGAGCCCAATTGACAGGTACAGATATGATTTATTAAAGGAACAAGTTAAATAACAATGTATCTTTACAGAGTACTGATCAGTATAATATTACAATACAAACAAGGCATCAACACAGGTTCTTGCACTAGACAATAACAAAGGTGATTGACAAATTGTACACAACTATTCCCAAATTATACACTAATTGACTGTATTTCCTGTACCAATGTCCCACTAATCACCAGAGCCTAATATTCTAAGTCACCTAAATTACAATCTGATATGCAGACCAGCAAAAATACAAAATAGCTTCAACTATTAAGATAATTTGTAATAATATGACAATACAGCTGTAAATAGCCAAATACCGGGATATCGCCTTGTATTCGATGACTGTGTCTATAAATAGAACTATAAATAGCAGTAAGCCTAAACCCAAAGTATGAGAGATTCCTAAGTCTGACCTGTTCAGAGGCGACCGTCTGCCAGCGAAGACAGTGATGAACTAAAGAAAAAGGTCTGATCCGACCTGTATTTATAACCTTCCAAATATTACTACTCAGGAGAGGTCTGGTGATTAGACGGGAGAGGTCCGGAGACACTTTCTCATAGGATTGCATGTAAAAGTAATAAAACCTTATCACACACGGCCTCTCATAATATCCGCTCAAACAATAAGTGCTTTACATT